>NC_057809.1:125802006-125810619 GCF_018294505.1 Triticum aestivum | reverse complement strand
GCGGCCGGCCTCGCCGGGCCACCTCGCCGCCCCTCGTCGCCGACCACCGCCTCCCCCTATGCCGGCGGCCTCGGTTCCGGCACCGACAAACCTCGTCGCGCGCGCCCTGCTACAGTGTCTCCGGCGCCGCCTCGGGAAGCTTGCCGATCCAGATCTGGATCTGGGCATCGGTTGACTTCTCTCCCCCGAAACCCTAATTTTTATGCATTCTTTGATTGCTTGTATCTCCGCAACCGTAGCTCCGTTTTGGGCATATGATATATCAAAATCTTCGCCTCGACATGTACATCATTTCATTCCATTGCATCATTTGCATTTGAGGTCATCTTGATACCCAAAATGCTGTTAGAAGGAGGCTTCGTGAGTTAAAGTGCAGAACCGTTAGTTCATCATGCACTTTTGTCATTTTTGCTATGTTTAATCCATGCATGACATGCCTGTGCCCCTTTGGGATGTATTGTGAAGCATTTTGTCTTCTTTCCAGAGGTGCCACCCATGCATTTTTAGGATGTGTGTGTTGTCTTGTGCAAGCTTGCGAAGAGAGGTACCTGAGATTGCAGATTTCAGGGACTTAGTGATTTTCGCTAAGTCTGGGATATTTTAGTTCATGATGCTATATGTCCAGCTTGTTTCCTAGTGATCCGTGCCTCTTTTGAGGATGATCAGTCAGGGAGTTTTGATATTTATGTCATGCTCTATCCATCCATGTCTTTGTTGGCATTTGTGGAGTGCTCTAGGTTGACTCAATCGAGCTCAACTTTTGCTTCGTTGTTAATCTGGGCAGATCGTCAACTTGTTTGCGATTTCGCCGATGCTACCGTTAGTGTTCCATGCATGCTATGCCTTCGTTCTTGCCATGTGTAGCTAGCACTTTGTGCCTTCTTGCTGGTTATATGCTTTGCTTGCCATGACTTGCACCGTAGTGAGTGCATCGAGCTCGTTTACATGCCTTCGTGAGTTAAATTTCAGCATGTCTCAGTTTTCACTAAGTCTGAAAACTGATTGTGTTCGAGCGATGTTCGTGAGCTCGGTAGAGTATTTTGTGAACCCTTTTGGCCCCAGGTCACTTTGGGAGTTTTATTAAGCTTGTTGAGTAGCTCCATGCCATGTTCTTACTTGTCATGTTCAGGTTTTGTATCATGTTGTTTTGCTGCTCCGAAGAGAGCATCGTGATCTGAAATTTCAGACTAGTGTTAATTTCACTAAGTCTGAAATCTGTTTTGCATTTGCGTTTTAGCCATGCTTGTTTGAACCTCTTAATGGATGAATTTGCCTATGGCTCAGTGCTAGTGTTTTGTCAACCATCTTGTGTACATCACTGCCATGTATTTTGTTTTCATGTTTGGTGGCTGTAGCATGTTCATTCCGTTGCATTTAGATGCCTACTTGCTGTAAGTCGCATACCGGTGTCGTATCTTAAAACGCTTGCCATTTCCAAACCGTAGCTCCGATTCCTATGATCTTTATATCGTTTTCAAGCGATTTCATCCCCTATATCCAGTGGCACACTTGGTTTTCCAAGTTGATGCCAGGTTCATGCATTTCCTGTCATATCTTGCATTTTGCATCCCGCATCGCATCCCGCATAGCATATCGTCATTTCATCATATTGCTTGGTCTTGCCCGTGGTTGATTGTATCCTTGTTGCTTGTTTGTCTTGTGGGTAGAGCCGGGAGACGAGTTTGCTACCGAGTAGCCCGTTGAGTTTGCTTGTGAGGATCCAGTCAACTCTGACAACTGTGCAGGCAAGATGATCATACCCTCGAAATCACTACTATCTTTGCTATGCTAGTTTGCTCGCTCTTTTGCTTTGCCAATGCTACGATGCCTACCATTTGCTTGTCAGCCTCCCAATTGCCATGTTGAACCTCTAACCCACCATTGTCCTAGCAAACCATTGATTGGCTATGTTACCGCTTTGCTCAGCCCTTCTTATAGCGTTGTTAGTTGCAGGTGAAGATTGGAGCCGTTCCTTGTTGGAACATTTATATTGCTTGTTGGGATATCATTATATTGCTATGTTATCTTAATGCATCTATATACTTGGTAAAGGGTGGAAGGCTCGGCCTCTCGCCTAGTGTTTTGTTCCACTCTTGCCGCCCTAGTTTCCGTCATATCGGTGTTATGTTCCCGGATTGTGCGTCCCTTACGCGGTTGGGCTATAATGGGAACCCCTTGATAGTTCGCCTTGATTAAAGCTTTTCTAGCAATGCCCAACATTGGTTTTACCATTTGCCACCTAGCCTCTTTTTCCCTTGGGTTTCCGGAGCCCGAGGGTCATCTTATTTTAACCCCCCCCGGGCCAGTGCTCCTCTGAGTGTTGGTCCGAACCAGGCAGCCTGCGGGGCCACCTCGGGGAAACTTGAGGTTTGGTTTTACTCGTAGCTTGACCTATCCGAGCGTGCCCTGAGAAAGAGATATGTGCAGCTCCTATCGGGATTTGTCGGCACATTCGGGCGGTGTTGCTGGACTTGTTTTAACCTGTCGAATCATCTTGTTGTACCGAGATACCGAGTCTGATCGGTGTGTCTTGGGTGGAGGTCTATTCCTTCGTTGACCGTGAGAGCTTGTTATGGGCTAAGTTGGGACCCCCCTGCAGGGATTGATCTTTCGAAAGCCGTGCCCGCGGTTATGGGCGGATGGGAATTTGTTAATGTCCGGTTGTAGATGACTTGAACTAAACTTAATTAAAATGATTCAACCGTGTGTGTTACCGTGATGGCCCCTTCTCGGCGGAGTCCGGGAAGTGGACACGGTGTTGGAGTTATGCTTGCGCAGGATGTTCCTTTAGCTTCTCGCTCGTGCTTCGCCTTCTCTTCTCGCTCTCTTTTGCGTATAGGTTAGCCACCACATATGCTAGTCGCTTGCTGCAGCTCCACATATATTTGTATTATCCATTCCCATGAGCTTAAATAGTTTTGATCGCGTGGGTGTGAGATTGCTGAGTCCCTGTGGCTCACATATACTACAACTCCAGATGCAGGTCCAGGTGTTTCTGCTCCAGTTGACGATTACGAGCTTCAGTGGGAGTTCGACGAGGACTCTCAGCGATACTATGTTTCTTTTCCGGATGATCAGTAGTGGTGCCTAGTTGGGGTTATCGATTCAGGACCTTGTCGCATGTTGGGGGTCTTTTCTATTTTGGCGCCGTAGTCGGGCCATGAGTGTTTGTTTGATGGATGTTATTTATGTACTCTGATGTGACGTGGCGAGTGTAAGCCAACTATGTTATCTCCCCCTTTTATTATGTATTACATGGGATGTTGTAATGATTGCCTGACTTGCGACATTGCTTTCAATGCGGTTATGCCTCTAAGTCGTGCCTCGACACGTGGGAGCTATAGCCGCATCGAGGGCGTTACAAGTTGGTAATCAGAGCCATCCCCGACCTTAGGAGCCCCATTGCTTGATCGTTTTTAGCAGCCGAGTTGTGTCTAGAAAAATGTTTTGAGTCCTTAGGAATTATATATCGGAGAGCTTAGGAATTCTTTTTACTTCCCAGTCTCCTCATCGCTCTGGTAAGGCATCCTGGCGTAGAGTTTTGACTCTTCTCTTCTAAAATTTCACTAAAAATTTTTAGGTTCACGCGAGTATCTTGGTTTTGTTCTGATGGTTTTGTGACGAGAACATTGTTCTTGGTGCCTCCTGTCTTTAGGGGTTGTGGCAGTGTCCCGGGGAGTTGAGCTCCGAGGTGTTGTCGTCACAATTTCATCATTGCAATTCTGGTATACTTGAGATATGTTCGCCGACATCGAAAATCTCTTTTATGCAGTTCGTTGGTGAGATAACCTCGACGCCACCCAGTACTGGGGCGGGAGTTCGGGAGTATCGCCATAACTTGTATAACGGATGCTTTTCGAAGGTTGAGGTAGATGATTTCCGAAGTTTTCCTGGTTATGTGTTGAAGGATGGATACAGCTGGATGTAGGATTTGCTAGTTTGGGTGAGATATTGTGCTTCCCCTGTATCCCCAACACCTGATTGCATAACCGGAAAGGTTCGGGAGTTTCATAGGTGGGAAATCTAGTAGCTCTAGTTCTTCTTCCACGGATATTGGTTTGAGATTGGGATTTCTTACCGATTATTCGTTCTTGATCCGTACCTTGTTGATTTATTTCTCTACCTTAATTCTTCGTGGCTTCGCAATTTATGGATATGTGATCATTTGAAGAGGAATGCATTCGTTCATTTTGTTCGGATGTGAAGACTATATGTTGCAATTTTCATTCCGTTGGATTCAGCTTCTATATTGTTGTCTATCTATGTGCTAATGGTGGTCAACCTGTTCAGGATGGCTCCTCCAACGCGCACGACTCCGAATCCTAATCCTCCTCCACCTCCGCCTCCTCCGGAAGCATGGCAAGCTGTGATGGCCGCTACTAATGCAAACACACAGTTGATCATGCAAATCCTTCAAGAGCGCAATCAAGGCAGTCAAGGGAATCAAGGCCATAATCAGCACCACTTTGCTACTCTGAACCAGTTCCTTGCTAATGGCCCAAAGACGTTCAGCGGTTGTGTTGAGGCTACCGATGCTGACGATTGGCTAGTGGATCTGGGCAAGCATTTTGAATGCAGCAACGTCAGGCCTGAAGATTTCGTCAAGTTCGCTTCTTTCCAGCTCAAAGATCAGGCTGCAGAGTGGTTCCAGCAGTACAAGGATTCCAGAGGTGGACGTGTTATCACTTGGGACGATTTCCGTCAAGATTTCCGCGCTCATCACATCCCTCAAAGTGTGGTTGAGAGTAAGCGTCAGGAATTCCGCAATCTGAAGCAAGGCTCTTTGTCTGTCTATGACTACAACAAGTTGTTCCAGAAGCTCGGCCCCGAAGAGTTGAAGGAGCTGAAGAAACAACTCGATGAGCAAGAAAGATTGGGTCTCATTCGGCCTAGTACTTCTCCGTGGGGTTGTGGTGTTCTTTTTGTGAAGAAGAAGGATGGATCGAGTCGACTTTGTGTTGATTACTGTCCAGTAAACAAGAAGACCATCAAGAACAAATACCCACTTCCCAACATCAATGAGCTGTTCGAACAACTCAAGGGTGCTCAAGTATTCTCCAAGCTTGATCTCCGTATGGGTTATCATCAGATTCGTATTCGTGAGCAAGATATTCCCAAGACGGCGTTCAGAACAAGCTTTGGTTCATATGAATACACCGTCATGTCTTTTGGCCTCGCCAACGCTCCTCCGACGTTCTCTCGCATGATGAACTTCATCTTCAACCCCTACACCAATGAATTCGTTCTGGTCTATCTCGACGACATTCTGGTTTTCTCGAAGAACAAGAAAGATCATGCCAAGCACTTGCGTTTGGTTCTTGACAAGCTCAGAGAACATCAGTTCTACGCCAAGTTCTCCAAGTGTGAATTTTGGCTCGATGAGGTTCTTTATCTTGGTCATATCATCTCTGCCAAGGGCATTTCCATGAATCCTGAGAAGGTGTCTGCAATTGTGAATTGGGAACCTGCTCAGAATGTAAAGCAACTCCGCAGTTTCCTCGGTCTCGCAAGCTATTGCAGAAGATTCGTTGAAAACTTTTCTAAGATCGCCAAGCCTCTCTCAAATCTTCTTCAGAAGCACGTCAAGTACGTTTGGTCTCCGGAGTGTGATATTGCTTTCAACACTTTGAAAGAGAAATTGATCACGGCTCCAGTTCTGACTCCACCTGATGAAACCAAGCCGTACGAGGTCTTTTGTGATGCCTCTCTCCAAGGTCTCGGTGCTGTACTGATGCAAGAGAAGAAAGTTGTTGCTTATACCTCTCGCCAGTTGAAACCTAATGAGAAGAACTACCCCACTCATGATCTCGAGTTGGCGGCAGTTGTACAGGCTTTGTTGACTTGGAGACATCTTCTATTGGGAAGGAAAGTGGATATTTTCACTGATCACAAGAGTCTCAAGTACATCTTCACTCAGCCTAATCTCAACCTCAGGCAGACTCGATGGGTCGAAATGATTCAAGAGTACAATTCGAGTATCGAGTATACTCCAGGCAAGGCTAATGTGATTGCTGACGCTTTGAGCAGAAAAGCATATTGCAACAGTCTAATTCTCAAGCCTTATCAACCCGAGCTTTGTGAAGATTTCCGCAAACTTAATCTGCAAGTTGTTCCTCAAGGTTTCCTCGCCAACCTTCAAGTCTCTCCTACCTTAGAAGACCAGATTCGCCAAGCCCAACTTCTTGATGCTATGGTGAAGAAGGTGAAGATTGGTATTGCAAAGAGTCAGTCCAAGTACAAGTGCTACCGACTTGATGACAAGGACACTCTCTTCTTCGAGGATCGAATTGTTGTGCCCAAAGGTGAACTCCGTAAGGTGATCATGAACGAGGCTCACAACTCTCTCCTCTCCATCCACCCTGGTAGTACGAAGATGTATCAGGACCTCAAGCAAGCTTATTGGTGGACTCGAATGAAGCGCGAGATCGCTCAATTCGTGAACGAATGTGATGTCTGCAGAAGAGTGAAGGCAGAACACCAAAGGCCAGCTGGTCTCCTCCAACCTCTTGCCATTCCAGAATGGAAGTTTGACCATATTGAAATGGACTTCGTGACTGGGTTTCCAAAGTCCAAGCGTGGCAATGATGCTATCTTCGTTGTCATCGACAAGCTCACCAAAGTGGCTCATTTTCTGCCTATCAAGAGTCAATCACTGCAGCTCAATTGGCGGAACTCTATACCTCTCGCATTGTCTCTCTGCACGGTATTCCTCAAGTGATATCTTCAGACCGTGGCAGCATCTTTACCTCCAAGTTTTGGGATTCTTTTCAGAAGGCCATGGGCACCAACATCCGCTTCAGCACAGCTTTCCATCCTCAAACAAGCGGTCAAGTCGAGCGTGTCAACCAAATTCTTGAAGATATGCTCAGGGCTTGTGTGATCTCCTTCGGCTTGAAGTGGGAGGATTGTCTTCCTTATGCTGAATTCTCATACAACAACAGCTTTCAAGCAAGTTCGGGCAAGGCCCCCTTTGAAATTCTGTATGGCAGGAAGTGCCGTACCCCTCTCAACTGGTCTGAAACCGGTGAACGTCAGCTGCTGGGTAATGACTTAATCACAGAAGCAGAAGATATGTGCAAAGTCATTCGTGATAACCTCAAAGCAGCTCAATCCCGCCAGAAGAGCTACTATGATAGTAAGCACCGTGATCTGGCTTTCGAGATCGGAGATCATGTTTACCTCCGCGTCTCTCCCATGAAAGGTACTCGTCGCTTCGGTATCAAAGGGAAGCTTGCCCCTAGATACGTGGGACCTTTCAAGATTGTCAGCAAGAGAGGCGACCTCGCCTATCAACTCGAGCTTCCTTCAAACTTTGCAAATGTTCATGATGTGTTCCATGTCTCTCAGCTTCGAAAGTGCTTCAAGACTCCTGACCGCACCGTCAACTTCGAGGACATTGAGCTCCAAGAAGATCTCTCCTATCGTGAGCACCCAGTTGCTATTCTCGAAGAGACTGAACGCAAGACTCGCAACAAGTCAATCAAATTTCTCAAAGTCAAGTGGTCACACCATTCCGACCGTGAAGCTACCTGGGAACGCGAGGATCACCTCCGTTCTGAGTACCCGGAGTTCTTTCAGTCCTAGATCTCGGGACGAGATCTTTTCGTAGTGGTGGAGTGTTGTAACGCCCCAGATATACTTTCCATATTTGTATCCAACTCTTGCCGTCCCTGGCGCTAAGTTATATTTATTTCTCGGGTTTGGGTCTTTGTCTCCGTGTGATGTTTTCTTTTTCGTGCATCTCTTATCATGTCATCACGTGCATTGCATTTGCATACATGTTCATCTCATGCATTCGAGCATTTTCCCCGTTGTCCGTTTTGCATTCCGGCGTTTCCTTCTCCTCCGGTGGTCATTTCTACCTTTCTTTCTTGTGTGGGGTTTAAACATTTCCGGATTGGACCGAGTCTTGCCAAGCGGCCTTGGTTTACTACCGGTAGACCGCCTGTCAAGTTTCGGGTCATTTGGACTTCGTTTGATACTCCAACGGTTAACCGAGGGACCGAAAAGGCCTCGTGTGTGTTGCAGCCCAACACCCCCCAAATTTGGCCCAAAACCCACCTATGACTCTGCTCCATGTCCTAGAGCGTTCGATCACGATCGTGTGGGCGAAAACCGCACCTCATTTGGACTCTCCTAGCTCCCTCTATGCCTATATATACACCCCTCCGTTTTCGGATCTCTCCCTCTCCCCGAAACCCTAAAAAAAAACATCCCCGCCAGATCCGCGCCGACGGACGTGTCCGCCCCCGGCCGGACATCGTCCGCCCGCCGCCGCCATCCAACCCGCCGCCGCCACGTGTCCCCGCGGGACCGCATCGCCGCCGCCGTCCCGGCCCGGGAGGCCCAGGAGGGGCCCCCGCGAGCCCGCGCCCCCGCGCCTCTTCCTCCTCTCGGGCGCCGCCGCCTCCCCGACCTCCGGCGACCGGCGCCGTCGCCGCCACCGCACCGGCCGCCGCCGCGCCGGGCCCCGCCGCCCGTCCGCTCCTCGCCGCGCGCCCGCGCCTCCGGGGCCGCGCCCTCGCCCGCGGCCGGCCTCGCCGGGCCACCTCGCCGCCCCTCGTCGCCGGCCACCGCCTCCCCCTACGCCGGCGGCCTCGGTTCCGGCGCCGA
>NC_057809.1:125792574-125801939 GCF_018294505.1 Triticum aestivum | reverse complement strand
GCCGGCCTCGCCGGGCCACCTCGCCGCCCCTCGTCGCCGGCCAGCGCCTCCCCCTACGCCGGCGGCCTCGGTTCCGGCGCCGACGAACCTCGTCGCGCGCGCCCTGCTACAGTGTCTCCGGCGCCGCCTCGGGAAGCGTGCCGATCCAGATCTAGATCTGGGCATCGGTTGACTTCTCTCCCCCGAAACCCTAATTTTTATGCATTCTTTGATTGCTTGTATCTCCACAACCGTAGCTCCGTTTTGGGCATATGATATATCAAAATCTTCGTCTCGCCATGTACATCATTTCATTCCATTGCATCATTTGCATTTGAGGTTATCTTGATACCCAAAATGCTGTTAGAAGGAGGCTTCGTGAGTTAAAGTGCAGAACCGTTAGTTCATCATGCACTTTTGTCATTTTTGCTATGTTTAATCCATGCATGACATGCCTGTGCCCCTTTGGGATGTATTGTGAAGCATTTTGTCTTCTTTCCAAAGGTGCCACCCATGCATTTTTAGGATGTGTGTGTTATCTTGTGCAAGCTTGCGAAGAGAGGTACCTGAGATTGCAGATTTCAGGGACTTAGTGATTTTCGCTAAGTCTGGGATATTTTAGTTCATGATGCTATATGTCCAGCTTGTTTCCTAGTGATACGTGCCTCTTTTGAGGATGATCAGTAAGGGTGTTCTGATATTTATGTCATGCTCTATCCATACATGTCTTTGTTGGCATTTGTGGAGTGCTCTAGGTTGACTCAATCGAGCTCAACTTTTGCTTCGTTGTTAATCTGGGCAGATCGTCAACTTGTTTGCGATTTCGCCGATGCTACCGTTAGTGTTCCATGCATGCTATGCCTTCGTTCTTGCCATGTGTAGCTAGCACTTTGTGCCTTCTTTCTGGTTATATGCTTTGCTTGCCATGACTTGCACCGTAGTGAGTGCATCGAGCTCGTTTACATGCCTTCGTGAGTTAAATTTCAGCATGTCTCAGTTTTCACTAAGTCTGAAAACTGATTGTGTTCGAGCGATGTTCGTGAGCTCGGTAGAGTATTTTGTGAACCCTTTTGGCCCCAGGTCACTTTGGGAGTTTTATTAAGCTTGTTGAGTAGCTCCATGCCATGTTCTTACTTGTCATGTTCAGGTTTTGTATCATGTTGTTTTGCTGCTCCGAAGAGAGCATCGTGATCTGAAATTTCAGACTAGTGTTAATTTCACTAAGTCTGAAATCTGTTTTGCATTTGCGTTTTAGCCATGCTTGTTTGAACCTCTTAATGGATGAATTTGCCTATGGCTCAGTGCTAGTGTTTTGTGAACCATCTTGTGTACATCACTGCCATGTATTTTGTTTTCATGTTTGGTGGCTGTAGCATGTTCATTCCGTTGCATTTAGATGCCTACTTGCTGTAAGTCGCATACCGGTGTCGTATCTTAAAACGCTTGCCATTTCCAAACCGTAGCTCCGATTCCTATGATCTTTATATCGTTTTCAAGCGATTTCATCCCCTCTATCCAGTGGCACACTTGGTTTTCCAAGTTGATGCCAGGTTCATGCATTTCCTGTCATATCTTGCATTTTGCATCCCGCATCGCATCCCGCATAGCATATCGTCATTTCATCATATTGCTTGGTCTTGCCCGTGGTTGATTGTATCCTTGTTGCTTGTTTGTCTTGTGGGTAGAGCCGGGAGACGAGTTTGCTACCGAGGAGCCCGTTGAGTTTGCTTATGAGGATCCAGTCAACTCTGACAACTGTGCAGGCAAGATGATCATACCCTCGAAATCACTACTATCTTTGCTATGCTAGTTTGCTCGCTCTTTTGCTTTGCCAATGCTACGATGCCTACCATTTGCTTGTCAGCCTCCCAATTGCCATGTTGAACCTCTAACCCACCATTGTCCTAGCAAACCATTGATTGGCTATGTTACCGCTTTGCTCAGCCCTTCTTATAGCGTTGTTAGTTGCAGGTGAAGATTGGAGCCATTTCTTGTTGGAACATTTATATTGCTTGTTGGGATATCATTATATTGCTATGTTATCTTAATGCATCTATATACTTGGTAAAGGGTGGAAGGCTCGGCCTCTCGCCTAGTGTTTTGTTCCACTCTTGCCGCCCTAGTTTCCGTCATATCGGTGTTATGTTCCCGGATTGTGCGTCCCTTACGCGGTTGGGCTATAATGGGAACCCCTTGATAGTTCGCCTTGATTAAAGCTTTTCCAGCAATGCCCAACATTGGTTTTACCATTTGCCACCTAGCCTCTTTTTCCCTTGGGTTTCCGGAGCCCGAGGGTCATCTTATTTTAACCCACCCCCCGGGCCAGTGCTCCTCTGAGTGTTGGTCCGAACCAGGCAGCCTGCGGGGCCACCTCGGGGAAACTTGAGGTTTGGTTTTACTCGTAGCTTGACCTATCCGAGCGTGCCCTGAGAAAGAGATATGTGCAGCTCCTATCGGGATTTGTCGGCACATTCGGGCGGTGTTGCTGGACTTGTTTTAACCTGTCGAATCATCTTGTTGTACCGAGATACCGAGTCTGATCGGTGTGTCTTGGGTGGAGGTCTATTCCTTCGTTGACCGTGAGAGCTTGTTATGGGCTAAGTTGGGACCCCCCTGCAGGGATTGATCTTTCGAAAGCCGTGCCCGCGGTTATGGGCGGATGGGAATTTGTTAATGTCCGGTTGTAGATGACTTGAACTAAACTTAATTAAAATGATTCAACCGTGTGTGTTACTGTGATGGCCCCTTCTCGACGGAGTCCGGGAAGTGGACACGGTGTTGGAGTTATGCTTGCGCAGGATGTTCCTTTAGCTTCTCGCTCGTGCTTCGCCTTCTCTTCTCGCTCTCTTTTGCGTATAGGTTAGCCACCACATATGCTAGTCGCTTGCTGCAGCTCCACATATATTTGTCTTATCCATTCCCATGAGCTTAAATAGTTTTGATCGCGTGGGTGTGAGATTGCTGAGTCCCTGTGGCTCACATATACTACAACTCCAGATGCAGGTCCAGGTGTTTCTGCTCCAGTTGACGATTACGAGCTTCAGTGGGAGTTCGACGAGGACTCTCAGCGATACTATGTTTCTTTTCCGGATGATCAGTAGTGGTGCCTAGTTGGGGTTATCGATTCAGGACCTTGTCGCATGTTGGGGGTCTTTTCTATTTTGGCGCCGTAGTCGGGCCATGAGTGTTTGTTTGATGGATGTTATTTATGTACTCTGATGTGACGTGGCGAGTGTAAGCCAACTATGTTATCTCCCCCTTTTATTATGTATTACATGGGATGTTGTAATGATTGCCTGACTTGCGACATTGCTTTCAATGCGGTTATGCCTCTAAGTCGTGCCTCGACACGTGGGAGCTATAGCCGCATCGAGGGCGTTACAATGTGTATCAACAAGAGACAGTAAAAAAGGTTTACGCAGGGTCTTAATCTGAAAAGAATCCTTGGAACGGGTCCCTGCTGCACGTGTGCGCCTGTGTCTCCGTTGTGCCATATCCTGGACGGGCGTAGCACGGTGTTCATTTGTAAAAGAGAGGAACTTAGTTAAAGAAAGATCGTGCCGAACATGAGTTATACTAAATAAACAAAGTATAAATCGAAATGGGTAAAATTGAGCTTTATTGTCTCTTGTTTTATATGCGCGGAGCCCCTAGTATAGGGGTATACGGCTATTAAGCCTTTATCAATTGTATGTTTATGCCAGACTCGTCTAGCCGTGTCCGTGGTCTTGACGACCTTCTTAGGTGCTTTGGCTGGTGAAGCCGCTTTATTGTGGGGCTGTCAAGGCAGTCGCACCGTCTTCCGCGCGGGAGGAACACTCAGTGTTTTCCCTTTAATGAGATGATGCCTCGTGGACCGGGCATCTTAAGCGTAAGAGATGCATAATGTGGTATTGCGTTAAAGCGGGCGAAAGCTTCGCGCCCGAGCAGTGCATGATAGCTACTTGAGAATGTGGCGATGTGGAAAGTTAGCTGTTCATGACGGAAGTTATCGGGGGAGCCGAACATAACTTCTAGCCGGAGAGAACCCATGCAGCGGGCATCCGGGCCTGGCGTTACCCCTTAAAAGGAGGTTTTGCTATGGCGAATTTTTGGTGGGTCTATCCCCATGTTGCGGATTGTGTCCTGGTATAACAGGTTTAGCCCACTGCCGCTATCCATCAAGACATTTGTAAAGTGGAGTCCGCCGACTATTGGATCTAATACCAAGGCAGTCCAGCCTGCGTTCCGGATACTTCTAGAGTAATCCTGATGGTCGAAGGTGATCGGTTTTAACAACCATTGGTGAGACTCCTTTGGGATAGGCCGTATGGCACGTATCTCTGGTGGCGCCATTTTGTTCGTCACGTGAATTAAGTTTACTGTTTTGACTTATTGTGGAAAATCCTTTTGTTTCCTGGTGCTCTGCTTGTGGGGTTCATCGTCGTCCTCACTTGGTGTGTCGAGCCCCTTGTGTTCGGCGTTGATTTTGCCGGCTTGCTTGAAAACCCAACAATCTCTGTGGGTATGGTTCGCAGGCTTCCCGGGAGTACTGTGTATTTGACATATCTTGTCCAAGATTTTGTTTAAGTTGGATAGATCGTCCCTATTATCCTTGAGGGGCGGCTTTCTCTGATTCTGCCATGAGCTTTTGAATCCGGTGTTGACCACCGTGCTCTTTGGGCTGTTTCCCTTATTCTGGCGCTGGTCCTTGCTGCGTCGGGGTTTTCCGTTTCCATCCCTAACTTCGGATGTACTTGGGTTGCTGGTGCTACTTCTTGCCAACCAGTTGTCCTCTCCTGCGCAAAAGCGGGTCATGAGGCTTGTTAATGCGGCCATTGTTCTTGGCTTTTCTTGGATGAAGTGTCTGGCGAGCCATTCGTCTCGAACATTATGCTTAAAAGCTGCTAGGGCTTCGGCATCCGGACAGTCGACTATCTGATTTTTTTAGTAAGAAATATGTTCCAGAATTTCCGGGCTGTTGAGTTATGTGACTGAGATCGTCTGCATCCGGAGGGCGGACATAGGTCCCTTGAAAATTTGCCCGGAAAGCATCCTCGAGCTCTTCCCAACTTCTAATGGTGTTTTCGAGAAGGCTTTTGAGACAATGCCGGGATGGCCCTTTAAGCTTGAGGGGTAAGTATTTTATGGCGTGGAGGTCATCTCCTCTGGCCATGTGTATGTGGAGGATATAGTCCTCGATCCAGACCCCAGGGTCTGTTGTTCCGTCGTACGCCTCTATGTTTACGGGCTTGAATCCCGCTGGAAATTCATGGTCCAGCACCTCATCGGTGAAACATAGGGGGTGTGCGGCACCCCTGTATTTGGGTGTGCCGTGATGTTCGGATATTTGTTGTGTTGCATTGCTTACTAGAGCTTGCTTTCTTGGCCCGTAGAAAGATCTGGCTGGGTCGTCTTTTTGATGCGGATCCTTTGGTGGATCGCGTGCCGGCTTGTGTGCGGCGCCGCTTGCTGCTCCATGTTGGCCATGCGGTCGTCTATCCGACCGGGTGGCTTTCCTATTTTTTGATTGCGGGTGCTCTAAGGCCTCCTCGTCAAATTCAGGCAGTAGCTTTCGCTTGGGATAGCTTTTCGTGCGGCGATTGCCGCCATATTTGTCTGCAGTGTTGCGTACTTTGCTCCATCTTATTCTGAGTGCATCTTCCGCAGTTTTGAGCTTCCGTTTCTGCTTTTTCAGGCTATGCGCAGTGGCGACGAGCCTTTTGTGGAGGTTCTTCTGCTCCATGAGTTTATCCGGCGTAAGGTCGTCCGGACTGTTATTTTCGCCGGGGACGGGGTGTTCGGTTTGTTTATCCAAGTTGCCCTATTCGGACATTTGCTTGAAGGCATGTTCGTCGTCTGCCGGCTCGTCCTGCTCTATGGCTGGGTCTGTATGGCTGCTGTCTCTGTCGAGGCGGGGCTTGGAGCGGTGCTTACGTCGCCGCTTTGATTGCTTTTCGAGTGAACGATCCCTTGTTGCATCCCTGTGTTCCTCGTCGTCGCTTCCTTTGGGTGTGACCACCATGTATACATCATGAGATGAGGTGGTTATCCAGTGCCTTATAGGCGTTGGTTCATGTTCATCTCCTACATCGTCGTCCATACCGTCGATGTCTTCGGAGTCGAAGTCGAGCACGTCGTTTAAATTATCGATAGTGGCTATGAAGTGGATGGTGGGTGGGCATCGAATTTCTTCGTCGTCCACATCCCAATCCTGCCGGTCATAGTCCGGCCAGGACTCTCCTGACAAAGAGAGAGACCTGAGTGAATTAAGAATGTCGCCTAAGGGCGAGTGCTGAAAGATGTCTGCGGCGGTGAACTCCATGATCGGCGCCCAATCGGATTCGATCGGTAGGGGCGCGGAGGGCTCGGAGTCCAGCACCTTGGAGTCACGGGCTTCGCAGAGGACAAGGCTGGTGTTCGGCTTGATCACCGTAGGGATTGCAGCCCCCGAGGCGGTGTCTAACCACCCATCCTCGATTGGTGTGATCGGCTCCGAGCTAGGGGTCGGAGCGTACACAGGTGCGGCCTCCAGGGCACTGTTCAGCGACAGAGCTAGATCATGCCCATCGTGACAGTGCGGCGCGCTCGGCTGTGGCTCGAATCCGTCGAAGATCAAGTCTCCACGGATGTCGGCCGTGTAGTTCAAACTTCCAAATCTGACCTGATGGCCAGGGGCATAGCTTTCGATCTGCTCCAGATGACCAAGCGAATTGGCCCGCAGTGCAAAGCTGCCGAATGCGAAGATCTGTCCAGGGAGAAAAGTCTCACCCTGGATCGCATCGCTGTTGATGATCGGAGAAGCCATCGGGCCTAAAAGTGACGAAACAGAGGAAGTCTCAATGAAAGCACCAATGTTGGTGTCAAAATCGGCGGATCTCGGGTAGGGGCTCCCAAACTGTGCGTCTAGGCGGATGGTAATAGGAGGCAGGGGACACAATGTTTTACCCAGGTTCGGGCCCTCTTGATGGAGGTAAAACCCTACGTCCTGCTTGATTAATATTGATGATATGGGCAGTACAAGAGTAGATCTACCACGAGATCAAAGAGGCTAAACCCTAGAAGCTAGCCTATGGTATGATTGTTGTTCGTCCTACGGACTAAAACCCTCCGGTTTATATAGACACCGGAGAGGCTAGGGTTACACAGAGTCGGTTACAATGGTACGAGATCTACATATCTGTATCTCCAAGCTTGCCTTCCACGCCAAGCAAAGTCCCTTCCGGACATGGGACGAAGTCTTCAATCTTGTATCTTCATAGTCCAGGAGTCCGACCGACGGTATAGTCCAGCTATCCGGACACCCCCTAATCCAGGACTCCCTCAGTGGCTAACATACGCAAATGAGAGCGAGAAGAGAAGGCAAAGCATGGTCGAACAACTATGATCAAGAAGTGATCCTTGAACAACCTACATCAAGCATATCCAACACCGTGTTCACTTCTCGGACTCCGCCGAGAAGAGACCATCACGGTTACACACGCGGTTGATGTATTTTAATTAAGATCAACTTCAGGTTTTCTACAAGCGGACATTAACAAATTCACATCTGCCCATAACCGCTGGCATGGCTTTCGAAAGTTCAAATCCCTATAGGGGTGTCCCAACTTATCCCATCACAAGCTCTCACGGTCAACGAAGGATATTCCTTATCCCAAGACAATCCGATCAGACTCGGCATCCCGATTACAAGACATCCTCGACAATGGTAAAACAAGTCTAGCAAGACCGCCCGATGTGTCGACAAATCCCGATAGGAGCTGCACATATCTCGTTCTCAGGGCACGGCGGATAAGCTAAGCGTACGGGAGCCAACGTAACCCAAGTTGCCAAGGGACGGCCCCGCACGGTGCTCTGGGTTGGACCAACACTTAGAGAAGCACTGGCCCAGGCGGTTTAATAAAGATGACCCTTGGGCTGGCCGACCCAAGGGAAAGAAAAGGCTAGGTGGCGAATGGTAAAACCAAGGTTGGGACTTGCTGGCGGAGTTTTATTCAAGGCAACTGTCAAGGGGTTCCCATTATAACCCAACCGTGTAAGGAACGCAAAATCCGGGAACATAACACTGGTATGACGGAAACTAGGGCGGCAAGAGTGGAACAAAACACCAGGCATAAGGCCGAGCCTTCCACCCTTTACCAATTATATAGATGCATTAATTAAATAAGAGATATTGTGATATCCCAACAAAATATCCATGTTCCAAACATGGAACAAACTCAAATCTTCACCTGCAACTACCAACGCTATAAGAGGGGCTGAGCAAAGCGGTAACGTAGCCAAACAACGGTTTGCTAGGACAAGTTGGGTTAGAGGCTTGGTTTAACAATATGGGAGGCATGATAAGCAAGTGGTAGGTATCGCCGCGTAGGCATAGCAAAAGAGCGAGCAACTAGCGAGCAAAGATAGAAGTGATTTCGAGGGTATGGTCATCTTGCCTGAAATCCCGCAAGGAAGAAGAACGAGTCCATGAAGAAGACAAACGGACGTAGTCGAACGGGTCCTCAAAAATGTGACGTAATCGGAACCAACCCGAAGAAGCAACACCGCAAAGAAGCACCCAACATAGTAAACAACCAACACATGAACATGGTATGATATGCGGGATGCGGTATGTGATGCATATGCATGATTTGGAAAGGAATGATTGAACCTAGCCTCAACTTGGAAAACCAAGTGTCACATCCTAGTTAGACATGCATTAGAGTGTTGCATCATGTTTACTCTTTCATCAGAAATTTGAAATGGGGATCTGTGAAACCCTCAGAATCATTTTGAAAATGACCCAAATAAAAATTTCTCCAAAAGGGTCCAAGAAAATGCTCATGTTGCTCTCTGAAAATATTGGACAGAGATAAAAATCAAACCAATATTTTTATTGGCTCATGGACATTTATTTTGGGCATTTGGAATTAATGCATAAATATTTGCATTGGAAATATATTAATTATATATATTAATATATGCCCAAATATTATGCCATTTATAAAAAGAGCTCTGGAATAATATATATAGCTCCTGCAAAAATTGGCATAAGTTAAATAAATGATTTAATATATTTTTTAAATCAAAACAAATGTCAGAAATTAGAAAACAGAAAAATATATAACAGGAGGAGCTTACCTGGGCTCCTCCACTGTGCGGCCCAGCCAGCTGGCTGGCCCAGCCAGCAGCCGGCCCAGCCCACCTCCCTCCTCCGTCGTCTTCCTCCCCTCACCCCGAAGCTGCTGCGTGCTCGCACGCGCACGGCCGCGCGGCCACCTCCTGCTTGCCGACGAGCTCCTGGCCGCGTGGACGACTCCCGCAGGCCGTCCCGGTCCCCCCTGCTCTCTCTCACTCTCCCCCGGCTCTTCCCTCCTCTCCCTCGCTCTCTCCCTCACACGGCCGAACACCACCGTCGCCGCCAT
>NC_057809.1:125776942-125788330 GCF_018294505.1 Triticum aestivum | reverse complement strand
TGTACGAAATCCTTTGTCAAATGTCTCAAAATCCTTTTTGAGCATTTACAGCTGTTATGCTGCCGAAATTTTGCTAGAAATTCTAATGCCTTTGCATTATGATTATGCTTTCAGATGGCCACTCGCGACCTCAATCAAGTGGTTCGCCTGACTCGATGCCTAGATGTACCCGGCCATACTGCTAAGTTGGTTAGGGTAATGACTGAGGCTGGATACCGCTGGTATCCTGAGTACACGGTCGAAGAGCAATTCCGGGACTTCAATCAAAGCCAGTATCTCTGCACTGTCAGGATATTTCCATCTTATCCTGGATCCACCGAGCCTCTTCACTGCTCCTATGGACTCGGGGTTACTATTGAGATGGCTGTGCAGGACGCCGCCTACTCTATGATGACCATTATGCGAGTCAGATCTGGTCTATTTCGGGACTCTGATTTCCGGTATATGCCAGGATCACTTCCGGGAGCACAAGGGTATCTCCAGGCTATCTATGCTGACCCCACTCAGGAGGATTCACGAACTCGCACCACTTCTGAGATGCTCGAGGATAAGGACCGTGAAAATCGGGCCTTGAGGTTAGAGCTCTTCAATACCCGTGCTGGCCACTGGGCCACTTTGACTCGGTTCGCACCGGCGGTGCAAGCTGGATATTCAGATATGTGCGATCTCTATCCTGTGAGATCTGCTCTGCCGGACGTGATGGTTTGGCGTGATGTAGGAGGCATCACCCCACCTCGCGGTCCCCGCAGGCCACCATTTGTTGGTCCAAGGCCTCATCCTAGCCCCTATGGTCCACAAGCTCCGCGAGACCGTCTGTTTCCGGATGATCATGTTGAACTTCCAGGCTATGGAGGCGATTTCTACGAGGACTACTACGGATTGGTCTGAGTTAGCGGTAGTATCACTAGTTCGCACTAGCCGTGTCGTCTATCGTCCTGCGTGACTCGTGGGATATGACCTAGTTTGTACTCTTTCCGGAGATGTAGAAAAATAATGTATAAGAGCTTGGAATGCCTCCGATGAGATGTAATCCTCTTGTCACCGTAATAGTACTTTGTTTGGTCTTGTACTAAACCCTGTATGGTGTGTATGACGATGGAATAAAAGAAGCAGTTTCTGTATCTACCATGTCATACGGATGATCATCTTGCATTCCGAGTTATTCCTTACATTATGTATCCTATGTCGGAATTTTACCATCCTGACTAAATCATTGTCTTGTTTACCTAGGATGGTCAACACGCGCGCTAACCCTGCTTCCCAAGAGCAGGCCGAAGGCAGTGAAGCCAGGGATGCAAATTTGCCTCATCCTCCTTCACTAGCCGAGGTTATGATGGAAGCTGAGAGAAACAAGCGGGAGACAAACCGTTTGTTGGAGCGTATTGAACAGAATACAGCACACCATCAGAGGGCTAACGTGGTGTCACTCAGTGATTTTATCAAATTGCATCCACCCACGTTCCACCACTCCGTCAAGCCTCTCGACGCTGATGACTGGCTTCGCAGTATCTCTCACAAACTGCGTTCCGCGCTGGTAGCGGAGGCTGACAAGGTCACCTTTGCTGCATATCATCTTGAAGGCCCCGCCAGTCTATGGTGGGAGAATTATGGAGCTATGCGCCCAGCGGGCCATGTCACTACTTGGGCTGAGTTCAGCGAGGCTTTCCGTGAACATCACATTCCGGAGGGTCTCATGGACCGTAAACGTGAAGAATTTTGCAGTTTCACCCAAGGCCGACTTTCTGTGGATGTCTATAGCAGGGAGTTTGGTAATCTCGCCCGATATGCAACTGAGGAAGTTTCTACTGACGCCAAGAAGCAAGCAAGGTTCCGTAAGGGCCTTAGTCCTGAGCTTCGCCGCGACCTCCGTCTGCATGAGTGCACATCTTTTCAGAAACTTGTCAACAAAGCCATCAGTGCTGAAACTGGTCAGACTGACTATGACGCAACACGCAAGCATGGCCGTGACTTGGGTTCCTCATCCGGTGCTGGTCCTCAGAAGCGCCGCGTGTGGGTGCCCAACACCGCCCTGCCACCCAGGTTCACACCGAGGCCATCTTTCCAGGCGCCTCGCCCTGTTCAACAGTCTGCACCGACCAAGCCCTATGGGGGTCCAACTAACAATGCTCCTCCACGTACCAGTTCCGTGACTTGTTTCAAATGTGGGGAATCTGGTCACTATATGCGTGAGTGTCCCCAGACCAACCCCAACCAGTCTGCTAAAGCTGTTGTCCGTGGCAAGCCGACAGGAAAAATATTCCACGCCAAGCCGGTCACCGCTTCACGTGGCCATGTCAACTGTATCTCTGCCGAAGAAGCTCAAGAGGATCCCAACGTCGTTCTCGGTACGCTTCTTGTTAATTGCCACCCGGCATCTGTTCTTTTCGATACAGGAGCCTCTCATTCTTTTATATCTGAAAACTATGCTCGCTTGCATAACGTCGCATTCGGTGATATGCCAACCTCTATGGTAATTCAAACTCCGGGATCCAAATGGCAAACTTCTAGAGTAAGCCATGGAAATGAAATCCAAGTCGACAGACTTGTTTTTCTCGCATCTTTGATAGCCCTTAAATCTTCAGATATTAATATCATTTTGGGTATGGACTGGATGTCAGCTCATCAAGCCAAAATTGATTGCTTCTCTAGGACTGTTCAACTCACCCATCCTTCGGGGAAGATAGTCAATGTCTTGACCCGAATAGCCAAGCGACAATTATATTCTCTTAACGCCAGCCCCTTGCCAGACCTTGAGGACGTGCCGGTAGTCTGTGACTTCCCGGATGTCTTTCCAAAGGAATTGCCAGGTGTTCCACCTGACAGGGATGTTGAGTTCGTAATCGACCTCATCCCCGGAACCGTTCCGATTGCTAGAAGACCCTATAAGATGGCACCACTAGAACTTGCCGAGCTTAAGAAACAACTCGATGAATCCTTGAAAAAGGGTTTCATCCGCCCTAGTTCATCTCCGTGGGCTTGCCCCGTCCTATTCGTCAAGAAGAAGGATGGTACGGACCGGATGGTTGTAGATTACCGACCTGTCAATTTGGTCACAATCAAGAACAAATATCCACTTCCCAGGATCAACGATCTGTATGATCAGCTCGCTGGATCCTCAGTCTTCTCCAAGATGGATTTGAGGTTGGGCTACCATCAAATCAAAATCAGAAACGGGGACATTCCTAAAACGGCCTTTGTTACTCGTTATGGCCAATACGAGTACACCGTCATGTCCTTCGGTTTAACCAACGCTCCAACCACCTTTTCTCGGTTAATGAACTCAATCTTCATGGAGTATTTGGATAAATTCGTCGTAGTTTATCTCGATGATATACTCATCTACTCCAAGAATGAGGAAGAACATGCCGAACATCTAAGGCTAGTGTTGAAGAAACTTCGAGAGCATCGCCTTTATGCCAAATTTTCTAAATGTGAATTCTAGTTGTCAGAAGTGACCTATCTGGGTCATGTAATATCTGGTAAAGGTATTGCTGTTAACCCTGAGCGAGTTCAAGCCGTCCTTAATTGGACTCCCCCTGAATCGGTCAAGCAAGTTCGGAGTTTTCTGGGCTTAGCGAGCTATTGCCGTCGCTTTGTCGAGAACTTCTCCAAGGTTGCTAAACCTCTAACCGAACTCCTCAAGAAAGATAAGAAGTTCGAATGGACTCCACAATGTGAGCACAGCTTTCAGGAACTGAAAAGACGCCTGACCTCTGCTCCCGTGCTGGTACCGCCAGACTTCTCCAAGGACTTTGTTATCTACTGCGACGCCTCGCGACAAGGACTAGGTTGCATTCTTATGCAAGATCGACACGTAATTGCTTACGCTTCACGGCAATTGCACCCACATGAGGAGAATTATCCTACTCATGATCTAGAGCTTGCAGCCGTAGTCTATGCACTTAAGACCTGGCGACATTACCTCCTCGGTAATCGTTGCGAAATATTCACTGATCACCAAAGTCTGAAGTATATTTTCACCCAACCGGATTTGAATCTCAGGCAGAGACGTTGGGTTGAATTGATCACAGACTTCGACTTAGGAATAACCTACACCCCAGGGAAAGCCAACGTCATGGCTGATGCGCTAAGTCGTAAATCTTATTGTAACAACCTGATGTTACAACAAAGTCAACCGCTTCTCCATGAGGAATTTCGGAAGCTTAACCTTCACATTGTACCTCAAGGTTTTCTTTCCACCTTGGTGGCAAAACCTACCCTTACGGATCAAATTATCAAAGCACAGAAGGTAGATCCGGGAATCTCCCGCATCAAGAGGAACATTCAGAAAGGAATTGCGAATTGTTCCTCCATTAATGATCAAGGAGTCGTATACTTCGGGAATCGACTAGTGGTTCCCAAAGTGCGCAACCTAAGGCGATTAATCCTTAAGGAAGCTCATGAATCTCCTCTCACCATTCATCCCGGTAGCACTAAAATGTATCAGGACCTACGCCAGAGGTTCTGGTGGACTAGGATGAAGAGAGAAATCGCTCAGTATATTGCAAATTGCGACGTCTGTCGTCGTGTAAAAGCAGAGCATCAACGGCTGCTGGCACCCTTCAACCCTTAGCTATTCCTGAATGGAAATGGGATAAAATTGGTATGGATTTCATTACCGGGTTTCCCAGGACCAAGAGAGGGAATAATGCTATTTTCGTCGTGGTCGATCGTCTTTCCAAAGTAGCCCATTTCTTACCTGTTCGTGAGAGTATAACCGCTAGTCAGCTGGCAGATTTGTACATCTCCCGAATAGTGTCTCTCCATGGTGTTCCTTTGGAAATTAACTCGGATCGAGGAAGTCTTTTCACCTCTCGATTTTGGGAAAGTTTCCAAAATGCTATGGGAACTCGTCTCTCTTTTAGCACCGCTTTCCACCCTCAGTCAAGTGGTCAAGTGGAACGCGTCAACCAAATTCTAGAAGACATGCTTCGAGCCTCTGTTATCTTGTTCGGAATGGACTGGGAGAAGTGCCTTCCATTTGCCGAATTCGCTTACAACAACAGCTATCAATCTAGCTTGGGTAAAGCCCCTTTTGAAGTTCTCTATGGACGACGATGTCGAACACCCCTTAACTGGTCAGAGACCGGGGAAAGACAATTCTTTGGCCCGGATATGATTCAGGAAGCAGAAGAACAAGTTCGTATCGTTCGTGAAAAGTTGAAAACAGCCCAATCTCGTCAAAAGAGTCAATATGACCGAAAACATAAGGCTATGACTTTTGAGGTTGACGAGAAGGCTTATCTTCGGGTCACCCCTCTGAAGGGAACCCATCGTTTCGGTATCAAAGGCAAATTGGCTCCTCGTTACATTGGACCTTTTCGCATTCTTGCCAAACGAGGAGAAGTTGCCTACCAGTTGGAACTACCTCCGCACCTCTCCAGAGTTCACGATGTCTTCCACGTTTCTCAACTCAGGCGTTGCTTCTCGGATCCTATCCGTGGAGTGGACCACGAAACGCTTGATCTCCAAGATGATCTTACATATCGAGAGTACCCCATTCGTATCCTCGATCAAGCCGAACGTACCACGCGACGTCATAATATCAAGTTTCTCAAAGTTCAATGGTCGCACCATTCTGAGGATGAAGCAACTTGGGAAAGGGAGGATCGTCTTCGACTCGAGTATCCCGCCTTCTTCCCGGAGGAACCCAAATCTCGGGACGAGATTCTTTTGAGTGGGGGTGAGTTGTCACATCCTAGTTAGCCATGCATTATAGTGTTGCATCATGTTTACTCTTTCATCAGAAATTTGAAATGGGGATCTGTGAAACCCTCAGAATCATTTTGAAAATGACCCAAATAAAAATTTCTCCAAAAGGGTCCAAGAAAATGCTCATGTTGCTCTCTGAAAATATTGGACAGAGATAAAAATCAAACCAATATTTTTATTGGCTCATGGACATTTATTTTGGGCATTTGGAATTAATGCATAAATATTTGCATTGGAAATATATTAATTATATATATTAATATATGCCCAAATATTATGCCATTTATAAAAAGAGCTCTGGAATAATATATATAGCTCCTGCAAAAATTGGCATAAGTTAAATAAATGATTTAATATATTTTTTAAATCAAAACAAATGTCAGAAATTAGAAAACAGAAAAATATATAACAGGAGGAGCTTACCTGGGCTCCTCCACTGTGCGGCCCAGCCAGCTGGCTGGCCCAGCCAGCAGCCGGCCCAGCCCACCTCCCTCCTCCGTCGTCTTCCTCCCCTCGCCCCGAAGCTGCTGCGTGCTCGCACGCGCACGGCCGCGCGGCCACCTCCTGCTTGCCGACGAGCTCCTGGCCGCGTGGACGACTCCCGCAGGCCGTCCCGGTCCCCCCTGCTCTCTCTCACTCTCCCCCGGCTCTTCCCTCCTCTCCCTCGCTCTCTCCCTCACACGGCCGAACACCACCGTCGCCGCCATTCGCCGTAGCAGCCATCTCCGGCCACCCCTCGCTCCCCCGACTAGCTCAGAAGCTCCGCCACGACCCCCTCTTCCTCCCCACCGCTCCACAGCTCCCCGGAAGCCCTGCATCGCCGCCCCGTCGCCGTTCCCCTCTTCGGGCTCCGACCATCGTCGCCGTCGAATTCGTCGTCTCCGGCGCGTCCCCGAGCCCGCTTCGACGCCCACTGCAACCGCGGTGAGCTACGCCACCGTTTCCCCCTCTCCTCCCCCTCGTTTCCCCACCGTAGCCTCCTCCCCACCACGGCCGAACCTCCGCCGTCGCCGAGCTCGCCGTCGACGCACTCCGGTGACCATTTGGTCACCCCGGCGAGTCCAACGAGTTCGCAAGACCCCGTAGAGCATCCCTAGCGCCTCGCTTCGCTCGACTTCGAGCTCCAACCCTGTTCCCGTGCACGACCGAACCCCTGCGGCCGCAGCCGAGCTCGCCGCCGTCGACTCCGGCCACCCCGACCCCAACGGACTCCGCCAAGAGCTGCGGTTTGTCCTCAGCTCCACTCCGGTGGTCTCCGCGGCCCCTTTGGTGGCCGAAATGGCCAAAACCACTCCCGCCGCCGCGTCTGGCTCGCCGGCGGCTAAACGCCGGCGTCGCTGGCTTTGACTTTGACCCCGGGTGGGCCCTGGTTGACTCCCCTGAGTCAATGACAGGTGGGGCCCAGCCCTGCTAATTATACAGGATTAGTTTTAATCAAATCTTAATTAAAATAATCACCCTGACATGCGGGACCCACTGTCAGGTTTGACCCAGACCTGTTCCGTTGACCTGCTGACGTCACACTGACGTCAGGCTGACGCAGTAATTGATTTTCTGGATTTAAATTAAATCAGGAAATTCCAGAATATTATTTAAACTTCAAAAATTCATAACTTTTATTCTGTAACTCCAAATTGGACAAATTATATATGAAAAATGATCAGAAAAATCCAATCTATCCATCTGTACTATTTTCATGCATGATCAAACAAGTTAAATTGATGTTTTAAGCAGAACAAGGAAAAGCACTTTAAAAGACCATATTTGAATTTGAAATTTGAATCCTTGATTCAAATTTGTTCAAACCCCTCTGGTTTTAGTTGCATTAGCCCAACACACTCATATTGCCATGTTTCATGCATGCATCATATTGTTGCACATTGTTTGGTGATGCTTGTGTATCGATGCCCTTTGCGACAGGTTCTGCCCCCGAGGAGTACCGTGATTACCCTAACGAAGAACCATATCAGTGCATCGAACCATCAGGCAAGCAACCAACCATTTGATCATATCGATACAACCCCATGTTCTCGCTCCTGCTCTCTTTTACTGCATTAAGACAACGCGATTCAAACTGCTGTGTGCTACGGTAGTTGAACCCATTTCCTCTGCATGACCTGTCATTGCCACAGTAACTAGATGAAACCCACTAGCATGTGTAGGAGTTGATTGAGCCCTATGTATGTGTTGTTCCTACCTTGCTATGCCTACTATGCTTAGAGTCGTGTCAGGTCTGGTTCATCTGGGTGATGGGCTAGAGTGAAATGATTATGTCGGTAATGAGAGTGGTGTGGTGAACACGATTTGGTAAAGGTATCGATGAGAGGCCATGTAGGAGTACATGGTGGGTTGTTTCATTGAAGCCGACCTTAAGCACTGAGATCTGTATGTGTGATTTAAGAATCAGCTACTACCATGCATTGGGCCCGAAACCAATGGACCCTCTCGACTTCTTATTCACCCTAGTTCTCCGTCCAGGAGTTGCAAGTAGTTTCTGGTGTTTGTAGCCTACTGGAGGCCGTGGACAGCGCTGACCATAGGGGTGGGCTGTGATGCGGTAGGTACGTGGCACGGTGTACCGAATACCCGTTAGGTATCCCGGGAACCCTGTTCACATCGTTCGGGGCCGTATGGGAAACCTCGGCCGGACTCCCTGCGGATGGAACCTGAATAGGCGATAAACTTGGACTGGAGGCTTAGGTGATTAGGTAGGTCGTGGCCGACACCCACGTTGGGCTTCCGCTTGAAGGTTGCCGAGTACATGTCGTGTAAGCGACGGTAAGTGGTGAGAGCGTGTATGAAGAAGTACACCCCTGCAGGGTTAACATGATCTATTCGAATAGCCGCGTCCGCGGTAAAGGACTACTTGGTTGCCTATACAGTTCATAGACAAGTAAATGGAAACTACTAAAAGCCTCAAGATAAGTGTGAGTGCCGAGGATGGCTCCTCCGTAGGAAGACGGAGGTGGATCCTCGGTAGTGTATTGAAGTGGTGAGTAGTGGACTCGTGTGCGCAAAACCATTTCAAGTTGGAGTATCGTAGGATAGCCTAGCCAAGAGTCAAAGCTGGCTTGCTGCAATAACTCCACCAACCCTTCTTGATACTGTGCATGTATGTAGGATCTGATGTAAGTCTTGCTGAGTACCTTTGTACTCATGTTGCTATAATCTACATTTTTACAGAAGACGCTGCAACCCCTTCTGATGGGTTCTATGTAGACGTTGACATCAACGAGTAGGCTAAAGACCCAGGTGGTGACCCTGAGCTTGTGAAGGACCACGTAGTATAGCTAGGCTTTCCAAGCCTCTTTTATTTTACTAGTTGTCTGTACTCAGACAAGTTACTTCCGCTGCTGGTTTGTATGACTGTATGACTTGTATGTTGGGTCATGAGACCCGTACCTTTGTGTATGATATGTATGGCTCTCTGAGCCTTAAATAAAGTACTTGTGTCGTAGAGTCATGTTGTGATGCTTCGTTGTATTTGCACATATCGAGCATATTGTGTGTATGATTGAAATGCTTGGTATGTGTGGGATCTGACTATCTAGTTGTTATCTTTAGTAGCCTCTCTTACCGGGAAATGTCTCCTAGTGTTACCGCTGAGCCATGGTAGCTTGCTATTGCTCTGGAACACTTAGGCTGGCCGGCATGTGTCCTTCTTCGTTCCTGTGTCTGTCCCTTCGGGGAAATGTCACGCTTTGAGTACCGGAGTCCTGTTAGCCCGCTACAGCCCGGTTTACCGGAGTCCTGCTAGCCCAGTGCTACAGCCCGGACCCACTTGCTGATGACCGACACGTTCGAAGCTGGGTCATGGATGCCTGTCCCTGTAAGTCTGTGCCACTTTGGGTTACGACTAGTCATGTCAGCCCGGGCTCCTTATCATATGGATGCTAGCGACACTATCATATACGTGAGCCAAAAGGCGCAAACGGTCCCGGGAAAAAGGTAAGACGACACCCGTGGGGATACCGTGCGTGAGGCCGCAAAGTGATATGAGGTGTTACCAGCTAGATCGATGTGACATCGAGTCGGGGTCCTGACACCAAGAGTGCCACTTGAAAGGTGAGGTGATTTCGATTGAAATCGATATAAAGATCGCCAGAATCGGATGCACGGTTTGAAAAGGGCAAGCAAAACAAATATGGCACCGGTCTATGATAAACAGCAAGTAGCCATCTAAATGCATCAAGGTAAATATGCTACAACACTCAAACATGGCAACAAAATACATGGCAGGGATCCACTCATGATGCTTGACAAAAGATGAACACTGAGCTACGGCTAATTCACTCAATAACAGGTTCAAATAAGCATGGCAAAAGTGCAAAGGACAACATGTTTCAGACTTAGTGAAATTAACAACATGTGTGAGGAATTTATCATCAGGAAGCAAAGTTTAGAGCACGATAATTACATGCTACACGGACATGTCATGGCAAAGCAAGGCATGGCATGAAGCTACTCTAAGCATATAAAAAAAGTCCCTTAGTGACCATTTGCCAAAAGGGATCAGAGAATACAATAGCAAGCATGTGAACATAGCAAAAACATAAACAGATTCAGACTTAGTGAAAAACTGGAGCATGGCAAAACAGATTAACAAGTAGGCATGATTACGAGCTCGATGCACTCACTACGAGGCATGGCATGACAAACTAAGCATACACCCATCAAGAAGACATGGCATAGAGGCTAGACATGGCAAGAACAACAACATAGCATGCACGGATCAATAGCAACAACCTCGGCAAAATCGCTAAACAAGTTAACAATCTTCCAGGAACATTTTATAGCAAAAGTAGAGCTCGATTGACTCAAGCTAGGGTGCTCCATAAATGCAAACAAATACACGGATAGATAGAGCACCACAATATTAACAAAACATCCTTACTGATCATCCTCAAAAGAGGCACGGATCACTAGGAAACAACATTAACATATGGCATAACAACAAAATCAGGACAAAGAGTTGGTGAAATTCTAAATCCCTGAAATCAGCATCAACGATTACGCTAGTTTGCATGCTTGTGCTAGTCACCACAAAGATCACAAAAATACATGGCATACACCCTTGTAAAGATGGCATGGCATTCATCAAAACACATGTAGAGCTCAGGATCATAGCATGCACACATTAATCATGGCAAAAATGACAAAAGGCCATTTGCTGAAACAGATCTGACATAATCATCACATAGCCCTCTTCCAACAGCATTTTGGGCATCACGATGAGCTCAAATGAAAATGATACAATGAGATGGAATGATGTACTCGTCGAGGCAAACATTTTGATATGCTACACACACGAATCGGAGCTACGGTGATGAAGTTATGACATGATGAACATGGGCACATGAATCTGGAAACTTCGGGGACTTAGTGAAATTTTACCTCCGCGAAAAGTCAACGCGGGATCGAGCGGAGCGGGACGGCCCGGTGCGGAATGGAACCGGCCATTTGCTTGGAGGGATGGGTGGATTTCGCCCCTATCCAAACGGATCCGAGGCGAGGCGGTGCCGGCGAAGGATGACAGCGGCGGGGTAACTCCGGCGACGGCGGCGCATAGGCAATGGCGGCGGAGGGCACTGAGGGTGGCGAGGTGGCACGCCGGTGAGGGAGGAGGACGCGGCCGGCGGCGAGCTCCTCCACGAGCGGCGCACGCGCTAGGATCCG